>NW_027667889.1:35000-40000 GCF_963924665.1 Micromys minutus | reverse complement strand
GAGAGAATAATACATAATGGAGAGAAAGAGAGAGGAGAGAGAAAGAGAAAAAAATGAGAGAAAGAGGAGAGAGAGGAGAGAGGAGAGAGAGGAACGAATAAGAGAGAGTAGAAAGAGAGAGTTGAGAGAGAGAGGGGAGAGACAGAAAGAGGGGAAGGAGAGAGTGGAGAGAGATAAAGGAGATAGAGAAATAGAGAGGAGAAAGAGAGAGAAAGAGAAAAACAGAGAAAGAGAGGATAAAGAGAAGAAAAAGGAGAGTGAAAAATTGAGAGATGACAAAAAGGAAAAAGAGTCGAGAGCAGCAACAGATGGAGAGAAAAAGGAGAGAAAGGAGATAAAGGTAAAGAGCAAGAATGGAGAGATGAAGAAAAAAAGAGAGAAGAGGTAGGAGAGAGAAAGAAACAGAAAAAAGGGAAAGTAGTAGTTTCAACTTTTCAGTCACTAGGGTAGTGTCTTCAGTCAATAACGAAGTACAGCAGGTTTCGGGAACTTCCCAGTTGTTTTGTGTGATTCGCGTGTAGTTTCAACTTTCAGTCACCGTTTCAGCATTTTTAGTCACGACGTGCAGCATGTGTCGGGGACTTTCCACTCGTTATGTGTGGTTCACGAGACGTATCAACTTTTCAGTCACCGGGACAGCGTTATCTATCACAAAGGACATGAAGCCGATTCCAGGGCGTACCCAGTCGTTTTTGGTGGATTGCGGGTTGTTTCACCTTTTCAGTCTTTGAAAGTTTTTTCAATCACTTTCTATGAGCAGCCCATTTTGAGAACTTCCCAGTCGTTTTGGGTGGTTGGCGGGTCGCTTCAACTTCTTAGTCACCAGTACAGCATTTTCTGTCAACTCCGACGTGCAGCCCGTTCAGAAGACTTACCAGTCGTTTTGGGAGCTTCACGGGTCGTTTGACCTTTTGAGTCACAGGGATATGTTTTCAGTCACTTTCGACGTACAGTTCTTTCTCAGGACTTCCCAGTCATTTTCCATGATTTGCGGGTCATTTCAACTTTTCAATCACCGAAGAAAAGTTTTCAGTCAATTCCAACGTGCAACCCGTTCCGTGGTCTTCCCACTCGTTTTGAGTTGTGTGCGGGTCGTTTCAACTTTTCTGCCAAAGAGGCAGCGATTCAGTCACTTCAGACATGCAACCCGTTCCGTAGTCTTCCAACTCGTTTTGAGCTGTGTGCGGGTCTTTTTAACTATTCTGTCAAATGAGCAACGTTTCAGTCATGTCAGACATGCAGCCCATCCGGTGACTTCCCATTCGTTTTGGGTGGTTCTCGAAACGTTTAAACTTTACAGTCACCGGGTAGAATTTTCAGTCATTTCGGACGTGCATCCCATTCCGGATACTTCCCAGTCGTTTTGGTGGCTCACATGTTGTTTCAACTTCTTAGTCACCGGGGAAACTTTTTCAGTACCTTCCGACGTTCATCCCATAACGGAGACTTCCCAGTAAAGACGGGCGATTGGCGTTTCATTACAAGTTTTCAGTCATTGGGGCACTATTCTCAGTCAATTCCTATGAGCAGCCCGTTTCGATGACTTCTGAGTTCTTTTTTGCGTGGTTCGCTCGAAATTGGAATATTTCATTCACCTGGACAACGTTTTCAGTCAATTCCGACGTGCAGCTCGTTCCAGGAACTTCCCAGTTGTTTTGGGTAATTCTCAGGTCGTTTCAACTCTTCAGTCACCGCAAAATCATTTCCAGTTAATTCGGACGTGCAACCCATTCTGAGGACTTCCCAGTCTTTTTGTGAATTTTGTGGGTTGTTTGAACTTTTTAGTCACCCGGTAAGCATTTTAGTCACTTCCAATGTGAAGCACATTCCGGAGACTTCCCAGTCGTTTTCAGAGGTTCGCGAGTGTTTTCTATTTTCATTCACTTGGGGCAGCGTTTTCCATAACTTCCTACGTGCAGCCCATTCGGTGACCTTCCCAGTCGTTTTTGGTGGTTTGTGAGTTGTTTCAACTTTACAGTAAGCGGGACTGCGGCACATTCCGGGTCTTCCAGTCGTTTAAGGAGGATCACGGTTCAAGTTTTCTGTCATCAGAGCAGCGTTCTCAATTAATTCCAACGTGCAGTTTAATCTCGGGACTTCCTAGTCATTTTGGGTGATTCGCGGGTCATTTCAACTTTAAGTCAATGGGCAGTGTCTTCTGTCAATTTCTAAGTGCATCCCGTTCTGATGACCTCTCAATCCTTTTGTGTGGTTCGCGTGTCGTTTCAATATTCAGTTACCGATGCAGCGTTGTCAGTCATGTCCGACGTGCAGACCGTTTCATGGACTTACCATTTGTTTTGTGTGGTTCTCGGTTTCATTCAACTTTTCAGTAACAAGACACGCATTTTCAGTCACGTTAAGCAGCACATTTCTGGGACTTCCCAGTCATTTCGAGTGGTTCACATACCGTTTCACCTTTAAAGTTTCTAGGGCAGTTCGTTTCTACATTTCACTGTTTAGGGGTAGCGTTTTTAGTCACTTTTAAATAGTCGCTGTGCCGGGGGTTCACCAGTCGCTTTTGGTGGATAGCAGATAGTTTCAACTTTTTAAGTCTCTGAGGCAGTGTTTTTCGTCACAACCGACATGAAATACGTTTCAGAGACAGTCGTTTTGTGTGGTTGGCGGGTCGAATAATTTTGTAAGTCACCAGCGCACCGATTTTAGTCACTTTCTACGGGCACCCCTTCCGGTGACTTATAAGATGTTTCGGGTGGTTCCCGGTTCGTTTCAACTTTTCAGTCAACAGTGCAGCGTTTTCAGTCACTTCTGACATGTCACCCATTCCTGTGACTACCCAGTCGTTTAGGATTGTGCACGGGTCGTTTCAACTTTTCAGTCACCCGCGTAGCGTTTTCAATCACTTCCGACGTGCAACCCACTCCGTGGACTTCCCAGTTGCTTTAACTGGTTCGCTGATCGTTTCAAATTTACAGTCACCTGTGTAGCATTTTCACTTATTTCCGATGTGCAGCTCATTTCGAAAAATTACCAGTAGTTTCGTGTGGTTTCCAGGTCGTTTCAACTCTTCAGTCACTCGGGCATTGTTTTCAGTCACTCCCAAAGTGCAACTGATTCCTTGGTCTTCCCAGAGACATTGACAGGTTCGCGGGTCTATTTAAATTTACCGGTGAAGTTTGCAGTCACTTCCGACGTGCAGTCCATTCTGGGTACTTCCAAGTCTTTTTTTGTAAATCACACATTCTTTCAACTCTTCAGTCAGCGGGACAGCGTTTTCAGTCATAACCGATGTTCATCTTATTCCGGGTACTTCCTAGTCGTTTTTGCTGTTTCGCCTGTCGTTTCTACTTTCAGTCACCGGGGCAGCGTTTTCAGGAACTACCAACGTGCAGCTAATCCAAGGTCTTCACAGTCGTTTTGGGTTATTCGCAGATCGTTTCTACCGAGGCAGCGTTTTCAAACACTCCCTACGTGCAGTCTACTCTATGGACTTCCCAGTCACTTAGGGTGGGACTCAGTTCATTTCAACTTTTCATTCACCAGGAAAGCGTTTTCAGGTACTTCCAATGTGCAGCCTATTCTGGGAACATGTCTGTCGCTTTTGATGGATCCCAGTTCTTTTCAACTTTTCTGTCAGTCGGGCAGTGTTTTCAGTCACTTCTTATGTGCAGCCTATTCCAAAAACTTCCTGGTCGTTTTGGGTCATTTCCGGGTCGTTTTACCCTTTCAGTATCCGGGGCAACGTTTTCTATTATAACCCACGCGCAGTATGTTTCTGGTACTTTATAGTCGTTTAGTGAGGTTTGCGAAGCGTGTAACCTTTTCAGTCACCAAGGAAGCGTTTTCAGTCATTTACGACATACAACCTATTACTGAGATTTCACAGTCGTTTCGTGTGGTTCGCGTGTCGTTAAAACTTCTTAGTCACCTGGGAAGCGTTTTTAATGACTTGTGACGTGCAACCCGTTTCGTGAACTTCACTGTCGTTTCAGGTGATTTCGAGTCGTTTCAACATTTCAATCACCGGGTAGACTTTTCATTTACCTCCGACGTGCAGCTCATTCCGTGGACTTACCTGTCCTTTGGAGTGGTTCGCAGGTCATTTCATCTTTTCAGTCACCGGGGCACGTTTTCATTCATATCGGACGTGCAGTTTATTCCGAGGACTTCCCAGTCGTTTTGGCTGGTTAGACTGTCCTTTCAACTTTTCATTCACCGAGGCTGGGTATTCAGTAAATATTGACATGCAACCCATTCCGGGGACTTCTTAGTCGTTTTGGGTGTTTCGTGGGTCTTTTCAACTTTTCAGATACAGGGGCAGCGTTTTCAGATACTTCCGATGTGCAGCTCATATCGGAGAGTCCCAGTCTTTTCGGTTTGTACCCGGGTTAGGGTTAGTGTTAGGGTTAGGGTTAGGGTTCGGGTTCGGGTTCAGTTTAAAGTTAGGGTTAGGGCTAGAGTTAGAGTGGTGCGCATGTGCAGTGTGTTGCGCATGCACCGAGTGTTGCAGATGCGCAGAGTTGTTAGAATTAGGGTTTGGTTAGGGTTATGGTTATTGTTAGGTTTAGGGTTTAGGGTTTAGTGTTTAGGGTTTAGGTTTTAGGGTTTAGGATTGTTTAAGATTTAGGGTGGTTTAGGTTTAGGGTTTAGGGTTAAAAGTTTAGGATTGTTTAAGGTTTAGGATTGTTTAGGGTATAGTGTTTAGGGTTAAAAGTTTAGGGATGTTTAGGGTTTAGTGTTTAGGGTTCAGGGTTGTTTAAGGTTTAGCGTTCAAGGTTTAGGGTTTAGGGTTGTTTTAGGTTTAGTGTTTACTGTTGTTTAGGGTATAGTGTTAATGGTTTAGGGTTTAGGGTTATTTAGGGTTTAGTGTTTAAGGTTTAGGGTATAGGGTTGTTTAGTGTTTAGTGTTTAGGGTTGTTTATGGTTTAGTGATTAGGGTTGTTTAGGGTTGTTTAGAGGTTAGTGTTTAGGGTTATTCAGGGTTTAAGATTTAAGGTTGTTCAGGGTTTAGGATTTATGGTTGTTCAAGGTTTAGAATT